>NC_056726.1:1680260821-1680293379 GCF_019279795.1 Protopterus annectens
TTTTGCCCAGGGTCTAATTAAAAAACCCCTTTTCCCCCAAATAGGCTAGAAACTTAAACTCTGTTCGGATGTCAGCAACCCTCACGGACCAAAGAATTTCAGATATACAAAGTCACGTGAGGATCATCCTTGCCAGCAAAAAGGTACAAGCCAGAATGGTTCTGAAGGTGTTGGGCCTCATGGCTGCGGCCATTACTCTTCTTCCCCTGGCCCGCTTCTACATGCGTCTGCTTCAATGGATGTTGTTCACTCAGTGGTCTTACCAACAACTTCCAATGCGTCACCAAATCCTGGTGACACAAATTTGCAAGAATCATCTTTCATGGTGGATTACTTCCCAGATTCACCAAGGCAGACCCTTTGTATCCCCGCCCCGTAGCCACTGTCACTATGGACGCCTCCTGATCGGGTGGGGGTCATTATCAGGGCAGGATGGTTCATGGGACGGGCAACTGTTCAATACCACCTGCACATAAATGTCCTAGAGATGAGAGCAGTGCTTTTAACGTTGCAAGCCCTCAACGACTTTCTTCCCTTGGGAACAATTGCAGTTCACACAGACAACATGTCTGTAGTATGGTATATCAACAAACAGGGCGGAAACAAGTCCTACCCCTTGTGTCGAAGCTCTCAGACTTTGGCAATGGGCGATCTCCTCTCATCGGTTTCTGGTAGCAACGCATATCCCTGGGAAAACCAACATTCTAGCGGACAGACTGAGCAGAGCTATTCTCATGCCTCACGAGTGGTCTCTCAAACAATCTATAGTGGAGGAGATTTTTCTAGAATGGGGCCGCCCATGTTGCGATCTTTTTGCTACTCCCCAAAACAGCAAATGCCCAGACTTCTTTTCTCTCTTCCCACTGCCAGGCCATCCCCCCAGGGACGCTCTAACCCAGGATTGGCCCCAGGGACTTCTTTATGCCTTTCCTCCCTTTCCGCTGATTCCACAAATTCTCCAGAAAGCCACCGTTTTGAGAGCCAAAATGATTCTCATTGCTCCATTGGCCTCGACAAATTTGGTTTCCGTTCCTCCATCGTCACCTTTTGGTGCAGCCGTGGCATCTGGACCCAGTACCAGACCTTCTGATTCACCAATCGGGTCAGCTGCACCGGTCTATCCCTTCTCTCAACCTCACAGCATAGTTGCTCCACTTCCTTCCTTAGCCAGGCTTCCTATGATCTCTAACCCTGTTAGGGATATCATAGTGGCTTCACTAAAATCCTCTACTAGAAGGAATTATACCAGCAAATGGAAACGCTTCTCTTGTTGGGCAAAAGCTAAAAATATAGATCCCTTTACTGCTCCTGTTCAGGCAGTTTTGGATTTC
The DNA here is from genome assembly GCF_019279795.1 of Protopterus annectens. NCBI lineage: Eukaryota > Metazoa > Chordata > Ceratodontiformes > Protopteridae > Protopterus > Protopterus annectens. Next base: position 1,680,262,153 of record NC_056726.1, read on the forward strand.
TTAGCGGAAATCTTTCACACGGGCTCTTCATCTTCCACGGTCAAAGTTCAGTTGGCTGCTATCTCGAACTTTCATGTCGGGTTTGCAGATCACAACATTATGTCCCACAGGCTTTGTAGAGCCTTTTTAAAGGGAATCTTTCTCCTGAAACCTCCAGTCAGGAGCCCTCCTCCTCAATGGGACCTAAATTTAGTGCTGACATCCTTGCTTCTTCCTCCCTTCGAGCCAGCTGTTTCATGTTCCCTGAAATTTCTCTCATGGAAAACACTCTTCCTGGTTGCTATTACCTCGGCTAGGAGAGTGTCTGAACTTCATGCTCTCTCTGTTCGTCCCCCTTATTTGGTCTTCCACAAAGACAGGGTAACCTTGAGAACTAATCCGACCTTTTTGCCTAAGGTCGCCTCAAAGAATAATTTGAACCAGTCTATTGACCTTCCTGTATTTTTCCCAAATTACTCAAACAGATCGGAACAAAAATTACACTATCTTGATGTTCACCGCCAACTCAGATATTATTTGGACAGAACAAAACAATTCAGGAAATCCGATCAGCTCTTTATTTCTTATGCTGATAACAAAAAAGGCCTTCCTGTCTCCAAAGTGACCTTATCTAGATGGCTTTCTTCTGTCATCTCTGAAATCTATTAGCTCAGGGGAAAACAGCTGTGCTCGAAACCTAAAGCGCATTCAACCAGAAGCTTAGCCACTTCTACAGCCTTTCAGGCTTGACTTCCATTAGAGACTATTTGTGCAGCAGCCACTTGGGCCACTCCTCATACCTTTGTTTCTCATTACAAATTGGATTTGGCCTCCAGGGATAGAGCCAGTTTTGGCTCTACAGTTCTCAAGAGTCTGTTCCATTGAGCCACCCAGGATAGAGGTGCTAGGTACGCGGTCCCATCAAGCAAGAATGAAGGCGAGATTGACAACTTAACATTGAGAAGTTATGTACCTACCATAATGTTCCATGTTAGTTGTCTTCTCTCGCCTTCTTTCTTGCGACCCTCCCTCCTTCCCCCTCCCCTGGACAGACCTTTTTCTCCCTACATGGAAGTATGCTTCTTAAGACCATACAGTTCTGGTCTTCCTTACCCATCCTTCAGGTGTTTTTCTGCCTTCTTTCTTCCTTCTGGGAAGTTTTTATGCTAGGTGTTATTGCCTATAGACAACAAACGAGATCTGGGTACTTACCGCCTTGCGTCATGGGATATGGGGCTGCCTCGAGCTGGTAAAAGTGACTCTCGAGCTTAGCAAAGTGCCGAGTCGGAGCCGAGGATCGGCTCCGAACCCATCAAGCAAGGAAGAAGGCGAGAGAAGACAACTAACATGGAACGTTATGGTAGGTACATAACTTCTCATTTCTTGGCATTGAGCTTGAGCCCATGACTCTAGCACGAAGCATCTGTTTCTGTAAGGCCCTTTTGTAGAGTATCCACATCATTTGGGGATTCAGTAATGGCTCCCAGTTTGCAGTCATTTGTGAACTTTGTTAGTCAGAGTCCCTTAGTGTTGGCCTATACTTCAGAGAAGTAGATGCCAAACAAGAGCGGTCCCAGGACTGAACCCTGAGGTACTCCACTTGTCTGGATCTGGATTTGGAGTCTGATACTTTTACAGTCTGGGTTCTGTCAGTAAGCCAGTTGGCAACCCATCGAGTGACATAGGGATTTATGCACAGCTTAGCAAGTCTTATCGATGATTTCAGAGTGGGGAATGATGGCAAAGGCCTTAGAGAAGTCCAGATAGGCTGTGTGGACCACCTTACCCTCGTCCACGGCTCTGGAGACTGATTCGAAGAAGTCAGTCAGGTTCAGGAGACAAGATCAGCCCTTCATGAATCCAAACTGGGTGGAGTCCAGTGTTTGAAGGTTGCCAGTGTCTTTCTTTATAAGTTCCATGATAATACGTTCCATGGCCTTGCAGATCAGGCTCGTCGGACTGATCGGGCGGTAGTTCCCGGGATCCAAGGTGGATCCCCCCTTGTTGAGTGGCATAGCTGTAGCTGTGCGTCACTCTGTGAGCACGAAGCCTGAGGTGAGGCTATGATTAAAAATGACACTTGGGTGAGGTACCAGTTCATTTTGTAGTTCATACAGTACACACCCCGGGATGTCATCTGGTCCCATGGATGCTGTATTCTTAGCTTTGGATAGTGTGTTTTTTTTTTTACCTGTGTGGCCATTATTTCCAGAATTTGGCAATCTTCCGGTATTGGGATGGGCCATTTAGGGGGTGAGAGGGGGGGTGAAGTTGGCACTGAATTGATTTGCCAGGATATTGGCAATATCCTAGGGATCAGTATATTTAATGCCATTCTGTTGTAGCTGAGAGCAGATCTGAGCATTGCCATTTAGATTCTTGACATAGTTATAGAATGCTTTGTGGTTGTCTTTGGGATCTTTGGTAATTTTATTTGCGTAACTAGCTTTGGAGGATGTTATGAGGGATCTCAGCTTTTTACTAAGGCTGGTAAGAGAGTTTTTTGCATCCTAGGATTTTCGTCTTTTCTGCAACAGTTTCTTCTTTTTCTGTAAAGTTTGTTTATGGCAGGGGACCACCACATTGGCTTCCTCTTTTTTTGGAGGAGAGCATCTTGCTTCTATTTGGGATCGCACGATTCATGTATGAGTGGATGTGCTTTGTCCTTAGTGTAGGATTCAGCAGTCGAACGTTCAGTTCCTGTCTGCATGCGTATCATGAAGTTTGCACTTTTGACTTGAGTAGCATGAAGTTGGCTTTGGAGAAGTTTTTTATGGAGGCTTCCTTACTGGGGGACGGGATGTGGATGTTAAGGGTGATTAGCTTATGGTCATACCTCACCAATGACCGGGTGTGACCATAGGTGAGGAGTATCAATTTCCCATGTTGGTAATGACCAGGTCTAGGATATTGGAGCCCCTGGTGGGGCACTGTGGATTAGTTGATCCAGGGCGTTGGAATTTATGAATTCCAAGAACCGTTTGGCAAAGGTGTTGTGGTACATGAGTAATTTTACCAGTTAATGGCAGGGTAGTTGAAATCACCCAGTATTAGTGTGTTTGGTTGCATCTTAATATTTTGCTATATGTTTAGAAAGGTGTAGTGAGAATCTTGGGGCATGGTGGTGGATCTGTAGCAAGCTACAATTTGGAATGCAGTCTTACCTAGTGTTAGTTGCACCTGGAGAACTTCACATGCATTGTGTTGTGCAACTAGCCTGGTGGTGTGAATATCCTTGGTGAATATGAACACTCCTCCACCTTTAGTGTTTTGGTCCTGGTTTGGTGGCCGAAAAATGAAGTGCTTCTGTGGAGCCTAGCTTGCAGTGGTCACTTCTGGATTACGCTCTCTGAATCACCATATTATGATCTCCGGGGTGTGCAAACGGTCTGTTATTTTGTGGATGCCATCAGTGACCTTCTCTAGAGCTGGCCTTTTGTCCTCCCTACCCCTCAGCCAGTCTGAACATGGATGCTTGCAGCTCGGGTGGTGGGGGCACTATCTGGGACAGACTGTCCAAGGCATATGTGGTCCCTCGTAGACACCAATTTGCATGTAAATGTTCTTGAGATGACAGCGGTGCTGCTTGAGTTTCAAGCCCTCCATCCCTCTCTCCCCTCTGGAACTATTGCGATTCAGACAGACATGTCGCTAGTATGGTACATTAACAAGCAAGGAGGAACCACGTCTTATCCTTTGTATTGAGAGACCATGAGGTTGTGGCAGTGGGCGATCTCTTCAGATTGCTTTCTCAGAGCAACTCGCATTCCGACGAAGTCTAACTTTCTAGTGGAGAAGCTCAGCAGAACTATCCTGATGCCTCATGAGTGATCTCTAAACTCTGCAGTAGCAAATTTGATCTTCCAGAGATGGGGTCAACCTTGCTGAGACCTGATGTTCATCGTGTTTCACTGTTGCAGTCATTACAATTGGGTTATCCTGCTGGCAGGCTACCCACAGTCGGCCTGAATTCCAAAGTCTAGGTCCGGCGTCGGTTGCTGTCACCTCTCCCCTGACGTCAGTGCACCAGGGGTATAAAAGATGCAGCCGATGCCATTTTCTTCAGTCTTTTTTGCCCTGCGGTGCCCAAAGCAAAAGCAGTTCGGAAGTGCCGGTAAGCCGACTCCTGAGATTTTCAAGTTTGAATTTCAGATCCGAAATCTTCATTTAAAGCTAAGTACCCCGTTGGGGAAACTTTTTTCTTGCTCCAGACCGATGTCAGAAAAAGTTAATTGTTTTTCTTGTGGGAAGCAAATACCTCTTAAGGATTTTCATTCTTACTGTATTCCTTGCCTTGGCCTTGACCACGACGTTGCTAGTTGTCGGTTTTGTGCTAGATTTAACCAATGCGCTATTAAGCGATTTTGCATTTCATTACTTTGGCAGATGATTTAATTAATTATATAATGCCGTCGGAACAGCCGACTACCGGAGTTGACAAAAAACGCAAAGAAAAGGATAGGCATCCGAGGTCGAAAACCAACGACGAGGCTTATTCGAGGCCAGTCGCCAGTTCGCTGGTTCTCAGTGAGGTGCTTTCGCAGCCCCTGACGACCGCTACTTTTGAGCCGCAAGCCGATACCGACTCCCACGTGGCGTCAACCAGGCCTACAGAAACTCAAGGTATTGGACCTTCGGAAACCATTCCCTCAGATGGGTCCGGAGCCGCTGAGCAGGCATTGGCTTCTGAGGGCGTTTTGAGGCCTACACAATTATATGTTAAAACGACTTCAGCTTCAAAGGCAAAGACTAAAGCAGCTTTAAAGACAAAGAAACAAGTATAACAGCCCCGTGGACAGGCCTCCATGCCTAAAAAACAGATGCTCAAAACGGCCGAAGACCTGATTACTTTGATCAGGGGTTCTCATCCCCCTCCTGACAAGAGTCCTAGGCAAGAGATAGAATATGAATCTTCAGATCAGGTTTCCATTTCTTCTGATTCCTCTTCTGATCAGCAGTACTCTTCTGATTCTGATGCTGAAGAATCTATCCCCTCAGCTTCTCCACCTGAGGATTATTCTTTTGGCGAAACACTGCATACCATGAAGGGAGCATTTCCACTGGGAGAGCCAAGATTATTCAGAATCGTAAGAAAAGACTCAGAGGCTTTCTTTTACTGCCTCAGCACAGGCTCCTTGCTATTCCGCCTGTGCTAGACATTGTAGATGATGTAGTTTCAGAGTCCAGTCTGACTCCTGACTCCTTACCTCCAGCTCCTGTTAAGCCAGACAGATGCTACACGGTTCCAGACTCTCACAAATTGCTTTTTAAAAACCCTGCTGCTGACCCAGAAACTCTCTCTCAGGTCCCAAGGGGGCAAGGCTTCCACTGCAAAAAACCCTACCCCCTCTGACAGAGATTCCAGGGCACTGGACAGATGGGGAAAAAAGATTTACACTTCTGCTACCTTGGCAATAAGGGCTTTAAATTGTCAGTTTGATATGCTTAAGTATCAGCAATACATAATGTCGCTTCTTAAACAGAAAATGTTGACAAATTCTGAATGTGCAGAGAATAAAGAAATGCAGGATTTATTGCATGCAGCTGAACAAGTTGGAAAGCATACTTTACAATGTGGTTTTGATTCTTTGGAGGCCTCCTGCAGAGCCGCTGTTACGGGTTCTGTCATTAGGAGGCATGCTTGGTTAAAGGAACACAATCTGCTTGATCATGTTAAAGCAAAATTATTAGATGCTCCAATTCAGCATGATACCTTCTTTGGTGTTAAAGCAGAAGAGGTGTTGAAGAAAATGGAGGACGAAGCCAAATCTATACAGACAGTCAAGGATTTCTTACAGGTACGGCCTCCAAGATTTAGCAGACACTGGCCGACAAAGAATTGGTCCTTTCCAGTGTCTGATAGGCCACAAAGAGGCAGATACAGATGCTCTAGAGGCAGATCCCAGCCCCAAGGCTCATACAGGTCTAAACAATGGGGTGCTTCTACCTCCAAAAGTGGAGAAGACAAGTCACAGCCATACAGAAAGCAGTCCTAATGATTTCCCCCTGCCAGCGCCAAGCACTTATCTACTGGCAGCTGCTTTAGGGGTAAAACTAGAACTTTTTTCTCAAAACTGGCACCTAATCACCCAGGACAAACCAGGACAAATGGGTCCAGTCGCTGGATCCCACACAGTTCGGCTTCGTCAAGGTCAGATCATGCCTCCTGAACCTGGTGGATTTCTTTGAGTTACTCAGGCTATAGATAAGGGAAAGGAGGTACACACGGCTTACGTTGACCTTGCTAAAGCATTTGACACCATTCTTCATTCAGGTATTATTGATAAGCTCTCCAGCCTGGGCATAAACCCTTACGTCACAAGATGGATTGCAAACTGGCTCTCAGACAGATCCCATAAAGTAAGAGTAGCGGGATCTATGTCCGAATCCAGACCAGTAACGAGTGGTGTGCCTCAGGGCTCTGTCCTGGGGCCCCTCCTGTTTGGCATATACTTCTCAGAAGTACAGGCAAGCACGGAATGGCTTTGGCTGACTAAGTTTGCAGACGACTGCAAACTGGGTGCTATAAGAGAGTCTCCAGCCGACATGGAGATCCTCTAGAAGGGCCTAAATGAGACTGATGTATGGTGTCAAAGCCATGGTCTCAAGCTAAATGCAAAAAAATGCGTAGTAATCCCCTTTGGAAAAAACAGAGTACCCGCAAACTACAACATAGGAGGTAATCCCCTGAAATCTGAAGAAGAAATAAGGGATCTAGGGACCCAAGTAGATAGTCAGCTTTCCTTTGATAACCATGTTGCCAGAGTGGTTAGAAAATTCTTCTATGTGACCCATCTGATCACGAAAGGGTTCGCATCAAGATCTAAGGATGTAATGGTGCCCCTCTACTCTTCCCTCATCAGACCCATTATTAAGTACAATGCACCAATTGGAATGTACCTGGCTAGACATCTCCAGCAGCTGGAGAGACCACAGGGGTACCTAACCAAGAGGATTACTGGCCTCAAACAGTTGCCCTATGCAGCACGATTGAAAAAGCTAAGACTGTTCCCTGTTGCATACCACTTTCTCAGAGGCGATCTCTAACGTACAGAGCCATGTCCAACCCAGAATTGTTGAACATGCTTCATCTTAGCAAAACCAAATCTACTCAAGCTACACGCTCTAGGGATATAAACCTCAACACAACAATGAATAGAACATGCTGGAGGGATAGATTACCTTAGCAGAGACTTCCCTTACTATTGAACAAGGTTCCGATCTATATAAGACAGAGCCCTTCACTGTCACTCTTCAAGAGGAACCTTGATGAGTGGATGGGTAACAGAAAGTTCACACCGGGGATCACACCAACAGCACTACTAGATAGGGGCCAAGGGTACTAGCTGCTAGTACAAGGGTCTAGGGAACTACTAAAGGGGCGGTGAATACCGCACAACATGGCTGGGCTAATATATGCCTTCGGGCAGATAGCCCAGTACCAACCTATGAACCTATAGTGTCACAGGGTTACAGGTTGCCCTTTCACACCCTGCCAAGGGCAAACGGTATGCCAGACCTGCCAAAAAATCAATGGGCAGAGGCACAAAAGCAAGCTTCATTCCTCATGGACATGAGGGCCATTCAGCAAGTACCACAGCAAGAGCAGGGACAAGGATTTTACTCAAGACTTTTCTTGGTGCCCAGAAAGGACAAAGCCTGGAGGTCTGTATTGGACCTATCTATTCCAAACACATACCTGGATATTCCAAAATTCAAAATGTTGACTCTGCAGCAGCTTCTGCCCATGCTGGGCAAGAAGGCTTGGCTTGTAACTTTAGACCTAAGAGAGGCATACCTGCATGTCCCAATCAGACAATCATGCAGAAGATACCTCAGATTCATAGCTGGCTCAATGCACTACCAATTCTCTGCACTGCCCTTTGGCTTATCTACTGCGCCCAGGGTCTTCACAAAACGCCTGGCACCAGTAATTGCGTTTTGCAGACAGAGGAATACAAATATATCCTTACTTGGATGACTGCCTTATTCAAGCAGAGAACAAGGACATACTACTACAGCATCTGGCGTTTGTAAAAAGATTATTAACATGCCTAGGGTACACAGTAAATGAGAAGAAATCAAAGCTTGTACCCTCTCAAGAGATAATATTCCTGGGTGCAAGCTTAAATACAACTGCCCATATGGCTTATCTCACACCAGACAAAGATAACGGACTACTTATTTCAAAAGGTTGGCAACAAACACCCAGTTAACTGCAAGAAAAACACTGCAGGCTTTGGGCTTCATGGCATCCTGCATTCTGCTAATTCCATATGCAAGACTGCATATGAGGAAACTACAATGGTATCTGAAAAGTGTTTCGACTCAACATTGCCACTGCCTGGAAACAATAATTACACTCATTCCCTGTGTACAACAGGGAGTTTCGATGGTGGGCAAAGGCCTGTCACCACAACAAGGGGCAGCCATTCACCATGTCCCCAGCTAGGCAAACATTGACAACAGATGCATCAGATTATGCCTGGGGGGCCCGCATGGCAGGAAGATGTATTCAGGGCTCATGGTCCGCAATCCAAATGCATCTACATATCAATCAAAGAGAGATGCTAGCTGTTCAAAATGCCCTGACAGCCTTCAAGGATCTACTTCATCCAGGACAACTACTGATAAAGACGGACAATACTACAGTCATGTGGTACATAAACAAGCAGTGAAGCACACATTCGTACCCCCTTTGCAGACTAGCCATGACTTTGTGGGACACAGCATTGACGTACCAAGTACATCTGCAAGCACAATTCCTGCCAGGAAAGATAAATACTCTGGCAGATGAACTAAGCAGAAACCTCATGGATCCCCACGAGTGGAAATTGGATCCACAAGTCTTCAACATAACAAGGAATTGGGGATGCCCGGACATAGATCTATTTGCCTCCCCTCACAACTGCCAACTACAGAGATTCTGCACAAGGACTTATCACAAGCAAGCATGGAAAGTGGATGCTCTATCTTTCAGCTGGAAAAACTTAACAGTATACGCCTTTCCACCACTACCTCTCCTCCCCAAGGTACTCCTAAAGGTCAGACAAGAGAAGCCAAAAATGATACTGATTGCCCCAGACTGGCCCCACCAGCACTGGTACCCAATCCTAAGGAACTTGACTCAATGCCCAGCATGGACATTACCTCAAATTCCTCACTTACTGACCCAACAAAACAATCAGATCCTGCACAGCCAACTCAGGACCTTAAATCTGGCAGCATGGCGGATAATGTAGCTTTTCAAAATGCACCTCTCTCTAAAGTGGTTATGGATGTTATTTTGGAGGCCAGGAGGCCCAGTACCAGAAAATCTTATGCAGAAAAATGGAAGATAATCTGTGCTTGGAACCAGGCACAACATGATTGTTCCAAATATATACGTCAGATTTTGCAATACTTAACTGAGATGCTGGACAAAGGCCTATCCTTTTCGTCAATTAAGATTCATGCTTCTGCCATTTCAGCTCATTACAATACAGAGCCACCTATTTTCTCTAATCCTTTATTAATGCAGTACCTCCGAGGAGCCAAAAACCTACGGCCTCCAAGGAGATCACCAATACCTGCATGGGACCTCAATTATGTCTTGGAAAAACTCACTCTGCCTCCTTTTGAGCCAGCCACTACAGCTGATATAAATTTTTTTATCATGAAAAACAGCTCTGCTCCTGGCGGTGAAAACATCTGCAGAGGAATGCCCACCAAAGAGTGCATACTTTTACAAAGCACTACCACTTACCACTCTACTCCAAATCCAGGGCAGGCTTTGCCACTGCACTTCTGCAGGGCCTCATAGCCACTCCTAATTCTATTTAGTTCCAGCCTCCCAACCTTAGCTTTGGGATTCAACCCAGTTGTAATGACTGCAACAGTGAAACACAATGAACATAGTACAGTTGTGTACCTACCATAAATGTAGATGTTCGAGTGTATTCACTGTTGCAGTCCAGGTTACCCACCCACCATCCCCCCTTATCTTTGCTGGACCTTATCTGTACTTCTCTATTCTATACAACCTATGTGGTGTATTTGTTTGTAGAGGAAGGAAACTTGTTATTTACTGCATGCATGCTTTATTGATATATTTTTAGCCTACCCTTTTGGGGGCACCTGACATCTGGGGCAAGACAAACTGTAGAAAATGGTGTTGGCTGCATCTTTTATACCCCTGGCACACAGACGTCAGGGAGGAGGGAATGGCAATCGACGCCGGACCTAGACTTTGGAATTCAGGCCGACTGAGGGGAGCCTGCCAGCAGGATAACCCAAGTGTAATGACTGCAACAGTGAATACACTCAAACATCTACATTTATGGTAGGTACACAACTGTACTTTTGTCTCCCTCCCACACTAAGTGCAATGAGTTTTTTGCTCTGATCCGTCTGCAGGAGTAATCACCGAGAGATGCTCTAGTCCATGCTTGGCCCCCCGGTCAACTTTATGCCTTCTCTCCATTTTTCCTCATTCACAAATTTATTCAGAAAGCATAGAGATTGAATTACCAAGTCATCCTCATTGCTTCCTTTTGGCTCTGTCAAGTCTGATTCCACTTCCTTTGGCTTCATCTGGTTTGTCCACCTTGGATTCTGGTGGCCTCTCCAGATCTCTTGTCCCATCCCTGAAGACTCGCCCATCCAGATCTCCTGAACTTGAAACTAACCACTTGGCTTCTGCACTTCAAATGATGGTTAGAAACTTCAGGCTTTCCTCCTCAGAAAAATTTTGGTTGCAGTCCACAAACCTTCCACGAGAAAGCTTTACATCAGTAAATGGATGAGATTCTCTATCTGGGCTCATCAGAAAAAAATTGGACCCTTTCTATGCACCATTACCAACTATTTTGGAATTTTTGATTCCTCTTTTTAATACCGGTGCAAGTTTTTCTTTGAGTAAGGTGCAACTTGCTGCCCTTTCCAATTTTCATGCTAGGGAGAACTCTTTCACCCTAGCCTCATCTAAACTATGCAAGGCCTTCCTGAAGGGTACCTTTCTCCTACATCCTCCTATCGAGGATTCTGCCCTTCCTTGCGACCTCACCTTAGTTCTTCAGGCTTTAGTGTCATCCCCTTTTGAACCTGCAGCAAAAATAGATTTAAAGTTCCTTACCTCGAAAACTATTTCCTTGGTGGCCATCAAGAGAGTTTCGGAACTACCGGCCTCATCTTGCAAACCTCCGTATCTCATCTTCCATAAGGACAGAGTTACCTTGCATACTAATCTCTCCTTTTTGCCCAAAGTCGCTTCTGAGGCTAACTTAAACCAAATAATCAATCTTTCTGTGTTCTTTTCGAACTTTCAAAACAAGGGAAAAAGTATCTTCTCCATACATTGGATGTGCGTAGACAACTACGCTTTTATTTGGACAGAAGTAAAACATTCAGGAAATCTGATCAACTTTTCATATCTTTTTCTAAGTCCAGATTAGGTAAACCAGTTTCCAAGATTATGCTGGCCCATTGGAATACTAGTTGTATCAGACTTGCTTATTCCTTCAAGGGCTTTTTATTACCCGGTCATATTAAAGCCCTTTCTACCAGATCCGCTACTACTACTTCAGCCTTTTGGTCCAAGCTTCCCATAGATGAAATTTGTGCAGCTGCTACATGGTCCTAACCACCATACCTTTATTTTCTATTACAAGCTGGACATCATCTCCAGGTCCAGGGCATGCTTTGGTTCTGCTGTGCTCCGGAATGTCCGTACTTGAGGTCCTTCCAAGTTCCTTTAGTAGTTAGGGACTCTGCTCCATAGGTTGAAGAGTAAATGAAGGCAACATCAGATAAAGAAGTTATGTACTCACCATAAAGTTTCATCTGTGTTGTGGTTCTCATTTCCTCTTCACCCTTCCCTCCATCCATCCCCCCTGCCTTTTTCAGTACCGAACAGATATTGTTTTTGGACCAATACTTCCGTTTCCCTTTGAGCTCCTAAAGCTAGCTTGGCTAATTACTTTATTCCAAGTAATGTCTCTTGCCTTGGGGTATTTTTTGTGATATGTTAGGTTGCAGCAAACTCTTATCTTCGGGATTTGGAGGAGAGGGGCAGCACGGGTAGGGGAGAAGCTCAGATGTTGGAGCCTACAGCTTCAGTATACGGCTGAGTCGGATCTGATGCTCGGATCTGAAACCGAAAGGTTGAAGAGCAAATGAGAGGCAACAACACAGATGGAACATTACGGTGAATATATAACTTCTTTATTCTTTGCTTATGGCTGATATTTTTTCTTTGGCTCACAGTAAGCCTAAAACTTGTTTTGCAAGACATAAATCTTGTGTCTCCCTTCCAGAAAGATTAAATGCTTTTTGAGCTTTCATCTCTAACTTGAAGGAACATTAGATATTGTATCTTTTCTGGCTTTTTGGGAAGCCCAGTCCCATTAAGAAACAGCATGTATATGTGGTTAAGTACAAACTTAAGAGTTTAAAGTAAAATCCAGATGTCTTCAATTTTATTAGACACACCATAAAGTACTGTGAATTTCCAGATGTAAAAACTGAACAGTCTTCTGGTGCCTTAGCATTCAGCCTTGAAGGTGTATTAAACTCCTTGAGAAAATTACGTACCTATGAGCATTAATGTTTGATCATTATAATGATTAATATAGCAAGAGTTGAAGAACAGTGCAGGTAACACACATTTGAGCGGTAGCTCATTGTTCATGCCCCTGGATATTTAAATTCCAAACCTAAAGTAAACTTCACCCCTTCATAAAAGTTCAGAGGCAGCTAGGTGTAATTCCAGCATTAGACAAGACTTGGATATACTTGTCCGTGATTGTGTTACCTGTGCTGTTATGTTACATGCTCGTGGTCAGTTATTCTGCATAACTGATATAAAAAGGAAGGTTTGAATTGTTAGAATGGTATTTCCTTGTGGTGCAAAGGCTACTCTAAAGAGAAACGTCATTCAGATCTTAAGTTTATAAAGCTCTGTCTTGTTTAGAGTTTCACATCCTGAATTGCACTTGTATGTAGAGCAGCTCAGCAGAAAAGAACATCCTGTAGAGGCTGAAAGTTTAAAATGTTGCCCAATTAGGAAATGTGCTGACTCTGCCATCTTGGGGGGGTAGGGAACCACACCAAGGTCATAATGCACCTGCAGTGACTCAGGGAAACCAGGAACACCAGTTAAAAAAAAAAATGTTCTTGTGTCTATTTTGAAGTTAATGGACTGGTTCGTGTGAGATATGAAATTTCAATTTCCTTTAGTATACGAGCTTCATAATCCCTGTGTGTGCATTTCAACAAACCCACCCTCATTTCTCTCCTTACTATGTTCCTCTATAGAGAGACCTACAAGATTAGACAGTAGGCATTGAGGGGCTAGTATGATGCAGTTGTGTTCCTAGGTGCAATCTTGATTTGGAGAGAATTTGAGGCATGGTTAAATGGGAGTGAGAGAGGAATTTTAGTGTCAGAGACTGTCTGAAAGGTGCAGATTGACTGGCTTGACAGTTATGTGGTTCAAGTGGGCAGGCAGGGAGAGACGTGGAAAGTACGTAACTTTCAATATGGTAAGTACACAACTTTCTTTCTAGTTCAGTGCTGGATTGTGAAATGTTCTTTTTCAGTGAAAAAGCTGTTGATCATTGAACTGTTGATTCATATCTTGATAGGCCTTTTCCTCTGTCAGGGTCGATTTAATGATTCTGGAGAAAATTAATGTTATAATGCTAGGCCTTAAAGAATGGTCTTTCTTTTGTTAACTGTGCCTTTCATTTTTATGGCCTTCTCTTCCAGATGTTTTATGGAGTCCATACTCCAGCTCCTGTTTATCCCAGTCTCCTACATCAAGATTCCTACAAATGGGAGTTTCTTAAAGAGAAAGAAAGAGTCATTGAGAGGTAAGTATTGGAGATATGTTGGCATTATGTGCTAGAGAACAATGATTAATCAAGATGTCCTTCAAGGATGCATCTGCAGTCCTTACAAATGGGTTGTCCTGTCGTCAGGCAGCCCTTCGGTCGGCCGGATTCCAAAGTCTGGGTCTGGCTTCGGCTGGTGTCGCACTTCACCCGACGTCATTGCGGCAGTTCTTCGGGTATAAAGGCATCAGCCGACGCCATTTTCCTCAGTCTTTCTTGCCGCGTGGCGCCCGAAGCAGAAGCTGTTCGCAAGTGCCGGTCGGTCAGATCCAGAGATTACTACTACCGAATACTACTTCGAAGACTTCTATAAAGCTAAGTACCACGTTGGGGACTCTTTCTTGCCTCAGCCGATGTCAGAGAAAGTTAATAACTGTTTATCTTGTGGGAAACAAATACCTCATAAAGATTTCCACTCCTATTGCATACATTGTTTAGGCCCAGACCACGACGTAGCAGCTTGTCTAGCCTGTGCTTCTTTAACCGACGGACGCTTAGACGCCGCCGGACTTTGCTGAACAGATTTTCGGCCCGATTTTGCCTACATTATGCCGCCGGATCCTCCGACTCGCAAATAACCAAAAGCGAAAGAAAGGACCGACACTCATGCGTCCGCGGTTTCGGCTGAAACCGCGGTTAAGCAAACCACGAGTGTCTCGGTTTCGGCCGAAACCGAGCAAGCGGTTCTTTCTTCAGCCGATAACTTGCCTTCTACCGAGGCCTCTTCCATCCTGGTAGAAACGGCTTCTGAAATCCAACCTTCTGTTGCGATTTCACAGGATTTATCAGACACCATTCCCCTAGATATTTCTACCCCTGCACGTGGAGCTGCTAGGCCTCCTCCAGCTATGTCTATTAAGGCCTTTGCCAGGGCTAAAGCAGCCAAAGCTTCAAAACCTGTGCCTGCCAAGCCCCCCTCTCACAGGCCCAGCACCAGCTCCCATATGCTTTCTTTGGCAGAGGATCTCATCTCTTTAATTCGTGGATCCCAGCCTCATCCAGACAGGGCCTCTCTCCCTCCTCCAGAAAAGAGGCCTAGAGCAGAGCCCACTGAGCCAGTAGCCACAGATGATTCCTCTGATGACTCAGATCATACAGACCCTCCTGAGGCTTCTTATTCTCCTTACGAAGACTCTGATGCTGAGGAGTCCATCCCTTCAGCCTCTCCTCCTGAGGAATTTTCCTTTGGGGAAACCTTGCATGCTATGAGGGAACAATTTCAGTGGCAAGGCCAAGATTTCTCAGACTCTAGAAAAAGGCTTAGGACCTTTCTTCACTTGCCACAGCATAGGCCCTTAGCTATACCTCCAGTTCTATCTGTTGTTGATGATGCATTTAATGATGCTTGCACTGCTCCTGATACTTTACCTCCGGCTCCTGCTAAGCCCAATAGGTACTACAGGGTCCTGGACACTCATCACCACTTATGTAAGGCTCCTTTTGCAGATCCATTCATCACCACTTATATAAGGCTCCTTTTGCAGATCCAGAGACTATCTCCCAGGGCCCAAAAGCTGTAGCAGCTACTTCTTCTAAAAAGCCCTCCCCTCTGAAAGGGATTCCAGGTCCTTAGAGAGATGGGGTAAAAAAGTTTACACCTCTGCTACTTTGTCAGCTAGAGCTTTGAACTGCCAATTTCATATGATTCAATATCAAGAGTTTATGCTTGACCAGTTGACTAAAAAGCTGTCCTCTGAAGAATCTTTAGATAAAAAGTATATTCAAGAAATGTTACATAACATACAGCAAGTTAGTAACCATTCTTTAAAATGTGGCTATGATGCACTGGAGGCTTCCTTTAGATCAGCCATGACTGGCACAGTTATCAGGAGACATGCATGGTTGAAAGAACAGGCCTTACCAGACCATGTCAAATCTAAGCTTTTGGATGCACCTATGGACAAGGTCAATTTATTTGGTGCCCCCGCACAGCAGGTACTAAAAAAGATGGAAGAGAAAGCAAAATCTGTGCAAACAGTCAAAGATTTCTTACAAGTTCAACCTCCAAGGTTTAGCAGGAACTGGCCCTCCAAGAATTGGTCCTTTCCGGACTCCTCTAAGACACAAAGAGGCAGGAATAGGCGCTCTAGAGGCAGAAACCAATCCAGGGGTGCCTACAGGGGTCGTCAGTGGCAGGGTAACAACCAACGAGGCACTGATACAGCCACCACCACTGCAACAACTCAATCACAGTGACTTGGCGGTGGCACCGCCTACCAGGGAACAACTAGAAGCACCCTTAGGCGGAAAGCTATCATTATTTTCAAAAAACTGGCACTGCATTACAGCAGAAAAATGGATTTTGCAGACTATAGACAAAGGTTACAGGTTCCATTTCCATACACTACCAGGAAAGAGAGGAATGCCAAACCTACCACCTTCTCAAAGGACAGAAGCTCTAAAACAAATATCTCAATTATTAAGAATGAGAGCTGTAGAAAAGGTACCATTTTCGAGCAAGGGAAGGATTTTACTCCAGGCTCTTCCTGGTACCAAGAAAGGAAAACAAATGGAGGCCTATTCTAGACCTGTCCGCTTTAAACACATTCCTCATTGTTCCAAAATTCAAAATGCTGACCCTACAGCAGCTTCTTCCCATGCTGGGCAAGGAGTCTTGGCTGGTAACTCTAGATCTCAAGGAGGCATACCTGCACGTCCCCATAAGACCAATTTGCAGAAGATACCTCAGATTTCTTGCAGGATCAGAGCATTATCAATTTTCAGCATTGCCCTTTGGCTTATCTACTGCACCCAGAGTGTTCACGAAATGCCTGGCATCAGTAATCGCTCATTGCAGACTTCAGGGAATTCAAATCTATCCCTACCTGGACGACTGCCTGATACAAGCGGACAACAAAAACAAACTAACAGGAGACTTACAAAGAGTCATCTACCTGCTACAAGCCCTGGGATATACAGTCAATACAAAAAAGTCAAGACTGATTCCATCCCAAAGAATAACCTTTCTGGGTGCAGAATTGGACACATCAAAACAAATGGCATTTCTAACCACAGAAAAGAAAGAGCAACTTCCTCTCTACTTCTTGGCATTAACAAAGCAGAGCCATCTAACTGCAAGAAAAGTGCTACAAGTTCTAGGCTTCATGGCATCCTGCATAATACTGGTCCCTCATGCCAGGCTGCATATGAGAAAGCTACAGTGGTACCTAAAGAATTTGTGGTCTCAGCACAAGCACAGCCTTGAAACAAAAATTCCAATGATCCCATGCCTGAAGCAAGAGTTCTTATGGTGGGCTCGGGCCTGTCAATCAAACACAGGACTGCCCTTCTGCAAAAGTCAACCAAGTCAAACCATCACGACAGATGCCTCAGACCTCGGTTGGGGGGCACACATGATGGGCAAGTGCATTCAAGGCCTATGGACTCAAGACCAGCTGCATCTGCACATAAATCTAAAAGAAATGATGGCAGTAAAATTGGCAATCCAGGCATTCAGACCTATTTTCCAAGAAGGCCAGTTGATGATAAGGACAGACAACACCACAGTTATGTGGTACATCAACAAACAGGGAGGCACACACTCATACCCTCTATGCCGGTTGGCACTGGACCTATGGGATGTGGCTCTGAGCTACAACATTCAGTTACAGTCAATTTATGTACCAGGGAAGGAAAACATTCTAGCAGACATATTAAGCAGAACTACAACAGATGCCCACAAATGGATGTGCATCCGGACATCTTCAAAACCATCACAAGAGAATGGGGTTTACCACAAATAGACTTGTTTGCATCCCCACTCAATCACCAGTTGAAGAAATTCTGCACAAGGACTTACCACCCACTTGCTTGGAAGGTGGACTCACTATCCTTCAGTTGGAAAAACCTGACAGCATACGCATTCCCACCACTTCCTTTGATGCACAAGGTGCTTCTCAAGATCAAAGAGGAACGTCCGAGGATCATTCCGATAGCCCCAGACTGGCCAAGACAACATTGGTATCCACTGCTGAGGAGCATGTCTCGGGAACAAATATGGACACTGCCCCTGATCCCATTACTGCTGACACAGAACAACTACAACATCCTGCATCCAAACCTAAAAACTCTGCAGCTAACTGCCTGGAACATTACATAACAGCAATTAACCCAAATTTATCCCAAAGGGTTAAAGACATAATCCTGGAGGCTCGTAGACCTTCAACAAGAAAGAATTATGCAGCAAAATGGAAAAGATATCTCATCTGGAGTACTGCAAAGGGCCAAGATGTGACACTGGTGAACATAGCCAACATCCTGGAGTACTTGGCGGAGCTTTTTCATACAGGCCTGTACTATTCCTCCATCAAGATACATGCATCAGCTATTTCAGCAGAATACAGCTTGGATCCTCCTGTCTTCTCGCATCCTCTGCTCAGACAGTTTCTGAGAGGAATTAAAAATTTAAAACCTCCCAGGAAACCTCCATTGCCAGCATGGGACTTGGACTTTGTGCTAGAAAAACTGACTCTACCTCCTTTCGAACCAGCAGCTACATCAGAATTGCAATACTTATCCTGGAAGACTGCTTTCCTGCTGGCAATAACTTCAGCAAGAAGCGTCTCTGAGCTACAGGCATTAATGGCAGTACAACCCTTCCTGATCTTCCATCAAGATAGTGTCCTTGAGAACAAATCCTACATTTATGCCTAAGGTGGTATCCAGAGTCTCTTTAAATCAGGCTATCCACCTTCCTACATTCTTCCCCAATCCACAGAACAGGGGAGAAAAGCTCTTGCATACCTTGGATGTACACAGACAATTACGCTACTACCTGGACAGGACAAAAAACAATAGAAAAACTGACCAGCTTCTGGTAGCATATGCAACAGGAAGGGAAGGAAAACCAATTTCTAAACAGGCAATCTCCAAATGGATAGGAAATTGCATTAGATTTTGTTACTCCTACCATGGAAAGAAAACTCCAGAGAACATCAGGCCTCACTCCACAAGGGCTACAGCCACTACCACAGCTTTCTTACGAGGAGTGGCTACCAAGGACATTATAGAGGCTGCTACTTGGACCTCCGTGCATACATTTGCCAAGCATTATAATTTACCTCTATACTCTAGATCCCGTGCTGGCTTTGCCACTGCTGTTTTGCAAGGGATACTAACTACACCATAATCTACTCTCATTCCTCCTCCCCTAGCCTAGCTATGGTATTCTACCCATTTGTAAGGACTGCAGATGCATCCTTGAAGGACATAGTACAGTTTTGTACCTACCATAAATGTAGATGTCCGAGAGGAATGCATCTGCAGTCAGGATTACCCACCCTCCTTCCCCTCTGAGGTACTCCTAGGGTACTTACCAATCTTCAGCTAGCTTGGGGGGGGATCTATTATGGTGTATTTGTTTGTATATATGTACATACATGCTTATTTTGTGTGTTTGCTCTCTACTATTTGGAATATTTGGCATTTATCCAAATTTAGCCATCCAAGAGGGCACCTGGCATCTGGGGCAAGAAACACTGAGGAAAATGGCGTCGGCTGATGCCTTTATACCCGAAGAACTGCCGCAATGACGTCGGGTGAAGTGCGACACCAGCCGAAGCCAGACCCAGACTTTGGAATCCGGCCGACCGAAGGGCTGCCTGACGACAGGACAACCCATTTGTAAGGACTGCAGATGCATTCCTCTCGGACATCTACATTTATGGTAGGTACAAAACTGTACTTTATTGCTGAAGTGGTCATGTAAATGAAAGATGCTTAAGTTATTTCTAATGTATGGAGCACCATGATTACACTCCAGAATTGAACAGACATGCCTGCCAACCACCTTTTTGACCTCATAAAGATGGTAATCAAGCTTTTGTTAAGCATTCCTCAACACTGCTAAATGCAGTAACGGTGCTTAACAATATCTTCAAAAGAGTGTTGGGAAGCTGTTAAAATGCTTCATTCTAACTTTTAAGTCCAAATGAACTGTTTTGTAGTTAGACTGAAGTGTTTACTCCTTCTGATGCTGTGCTTTGGTGGCCATTCTCTGTGTGGCAGTTGTAAGTGTGCAACAGATTTCCAAGCCATAAAAGAGATGTCACTACTACTCTTTTTCCAACCTTTATTTTACAGGTAGTAAGTAAAACTTTGCGCATTACAAAGAATGAGCAGATCTGTCCGATCATAATCCAGGTTATGTATCATCATCAATGTGGATGCCAAGATTTACCTCTCAAGCTTTGCTTTTGAGGTGAATTTCTTGAAGTCCATGTCTCAAACATAACTTCCTTGTTACGATCAGAGACCTGATCATAATCCTGTACTGTAAATCTTTGATGTTAAGTTGTCAATCTCGCCTTCATTCTTGCTGGATAGGTTCGGAGCCGATCCTCGGCTCCGACTCGGCACTTGCTAAGCTCAAGAGTCACTTTTACCAGCTCGAGGCAGCCCCATATCCCATGATGCAAGGCGGTAATTACCCAGATCTCGTTTGCCGCTTCGCTAATGAGGTCATCCTTTTTACCAGCTCCTGGTAAGTGATAATTTTCTAGCTTTTGCTCAGGTTTTAAACTTTAAAAACCTAATTTTTGGCCCTTTTAGTCTTCTTTCTACAACCTCAGTGTATTCACTTAGCTCCATACCCCTTTTTTACTAGTTCCCTTAGTTAATTTTTTTCCGGGCCTTAGGCCTTTCCCACCCTCACAGTTCCTGTCAGGATTTCCCTCAGGTGTGTGTGTTGTATTTCTATAATTAATAACTAATTTGTTAGTTTAATGTTTTTTTAGTGTTAGTATCTTGGTTGGACTGATTGGTGTGTGTGAGTTTTAAGCACCGAGATATGTCTAAGGATACCAGGGTCTCAGGTTTCAAGAAGTGTGACTCGTGCTGTCAGAAGATGTCTCTGACAGACGGTCAAACTTCTTGTATTTATTGCCTGGGACCCCTACACCTGCAGGACTCCTGTGCAATATGTCATTCTTTTAGCCAGAGAGTCCTGCAGGAATGTAGGAATAAGTTGATCCTTAGGGGTCTACTTAAACCAGAGAGCTCCCCGGCTAAACTCGGCTCCGGGAAGTCCTCTAAACCTTCCAAGACCCAGGCTTCGGTGTCCAAGTCTGTGGTCTTGGTTCCACTCGCGGAGTCGACATCGGCCCGTCGAGCCGATCCTTCCTTGTTGAGGCCCTATGTCGGCGCCATCATCGGCACCGATACCTGGGCATTGGGACTGGTGACTGGTCCGTACGGCGCGGACACGCCTGCATCGAAGCAGATCTCTGCTCGGCTGGAGCCGAGATATCTTTGTCTCCTCTCGAGGCGACAAGTTGTCTGCTGCCCGCCTGGAGCCGAACGCTTCGGCCCGATGGCTCCCAAAAGAGGTCTAGATCTCCTTCTTGGAATCTATTCACTGCTCCAGCCTCTCCCTTGCTTTCGAGCGGAGCCATCGGAGCCAATCATCGAGGTCTTCCAGGCTTTCAGACCACGATTTAGAGAGTGGTAAGTAGGCTATTAAAGTCACAGGCACTAGCCCAGATGCTCCATAGCCCGTCTCATCAGACGTCAGCTATTCTACATCCCTCTGAAATTCCTCCTTCGACTCTCCTACAGAGCTCGGAGCCGGAGATTATCGGTACCGTGACTGTTGCTGCTTCGGAGCCGATGCCACCTTCGGCTCCGTCTCCTCGACTCCTATCTCCTCCTTGAGACCTTCCTTGGAGGGATCCGGGCGTCGGGCTTCCCTGGTCGGTTCCGAGGGGGCGAGTGGCATCGGACCCTTGTCCGACCCCGTTCTCCCTCTCGGGGCTTCAGCCTTGGTGAGCTCGGCCCCAAATTCTGCTTCGGAGCCTTCCCTTTCGGTGGGACTGGGAATCCCTGTTTCTTCGGAGCGGGATCTCTCGGCCCTCCCTGGGAGGGGAGCCTTCGAGGTGATGAGGAGTGTGCTAGCCCCAGAGCTTAGCCAGCAGTCAGTTCCTTTAGCTCCTCCCCCTACCGTGCCTGTAGATGCCTCTTCCCGTTCTCTTGCTCCCGGACCCAGAGATCCTTCGCCCCAGGTCTCCCCATTGGGAAGAACTTCCTCTTCCGAGGTTTATCCTGATCCTTCAGGTGAACCCCCGCATAAGAGGACTTGCAAGAGGAAGCATTTAGACTCCCCTGAGTCTACAACCTCAGATACTGATTTAGATGAGTCGGAGGGGTCCCCAAGATCCCCCTCTGAGGATGTCTCCTTTTCAGACATCCTTGAGCTCCTGAAACAGAGGGGGAACTGGCC
Source organism: Protopterus annectens (assembly GCF_019279795.1). NCBI lineage: Eukaryota > Metazoa > Chordata > Ceratodontiformes > Protopteridae > Protopterus > Protopterus annectens. The sequence goes on from NC_056726.1 coordinate 1,680,284,218, forward strand.
CTCCATTAACCCCTCCGAGGATGAATCGGTATAGCTGGAGGCGTTTGGATCTCGACCCTCCACCTCCTGGGTGTCTCCGCCTTTCGACCCTCTCATGGAGGTTATAGTTCGAAAGGCGTGGGCAGCTCCTGATTCGGTGGAACTAGTCCCTAGGAGACCTTCAAAATTTATTACGGCCCCCACAGAAAAGCAGTTTCTTACTAAAGGTGTCCCGGTTGATGCCATGGTGGTGGCGGCCGCCACTAAGAAGGAACTTGCAGATCCTTCCGTACCAGTCCATCCTCCTAACAGAGTCCAGGACTATGGACAGGTATGGTAAGCGGATGTTTTCCTCAGCGACCTTTGCTATGCATTCGCTGAATTATTTATGTCACTTCACCAGACGTCAAAGAGACATCCTTAAAGAATTAGGTGAAGTAGTACAGGATCCTTCAGCAGCAGGGGCTTAGGAAAAGAATGCCTCTCAGGTGGGAATCCTTAACTCCATAACCAACTCCTCCATGCGGCTCATTTCTTATGCAGCCGATGGGGCGAGTAGAGCTGCAGGCACAGGAGTGGCTCTCAGACGCCAGTCCTGGATGCGGCTCTGTAATTTTGCAGACCCTTTTAAGGCGTCCTTCACAAACTCTCCCTTTGATGGGTCAACTTTGTTTGGCCCTCAGGTGAAGGACACGTTGACCAGGTGTGAGCAAGACGGCAAAACTCCTTCTGCCGTAGGAGTCCGTTTCTCCACTCCTTCTAGACCTTACCCCAAAGGTCAGAAGGGAGGGAAAATGTGGTTCCGAAAATCACAAGGAGTCACGCCTGACGCATGTGGTCAGTTTACCCCCAGAGGCAGAGGGGGTAATAATAACAGACGCCGCCCTAGGGGCAGAGGGGGTCCGCAGAACCAGGGCTCCAGAGAACCTCTCTCTGACAAGCCCTTCCAGCATCCCTGAGGTGTTGCCCGACTGCCCACCCTTGGAGGCAGTCTGGGGAAGATTGTCGCTGTACCCAGAGGCCTGGCTTTCCCTTTCTCAAGACAAATGGGTACAGTCGATCATATCTGAGGGTTACAAAATTCCTTTCGAGGAAAGACCCTTCCCTCAAAAAGGTTCCCTTCCAGACGTACCACCCGGTCTAAGGGAAATTGCAAGATTAGAAGTGTCAAATCTTCTAAGGAAAAGAGCTATCCAGGCAGTACCAAAAGATCAATTAGAGTCCGGAATCTACTCAAGGTTCTTTTTGGTCCCCAAAAAGACGGGAGACTGGAGACCAATATTAGACCTCAGCAGACTAAACAAGTCTGTCAAAAAGGTGAGATTTCGGATGGTCACACTTCAATCGATTTTGCCCTTTCTGGGCAAAGACAACTGGATGTGCTCTATAGACCTTCAGGATGCGTACTATCACATAAGAATCCACAGACGTTCCAGACGGTTTCTCCGCTTTCGGCTGGGGACCAGTCATTTTCAATTCAGAGCCCTGCCCTTTGGTCTCACTACAGCCCCCAGAGTGTTCACCAAATGCATGGCAGTGGTCACGGCTCACCTGAGACATCTAGGATTCTAGGTGTTTCCATATCTCGACGACTGGCTCCTCTCAGCCACCACCATGCATCAACTCATCCGAGCCAGAGACTGCACCCTAAGTCTCTGCAGTCAATTGGGAATTTCGGTAAACTTCGAAAAGTCCTCCTTATTGCCCTGCCAATCTATTACCTTTATAGGCGCAAATCTAGACACTACTCGGATGTCAGCAAACCTAACAAGTCAGAGAATATTGGATATCCAAAACCACGTTCGGATCATCCTTGCCAGCAAAAAGGTACAAGCCAGGCTGGTTTTGAAAGTGTTGGGCCTCATGGCTTCTGCCATCACACTCCTTCCTCTGGCCCGTTTTTACATGCGTCTTCTACAATGGATGTTGTTCACACAATGGTCCTTCCAGCAACTTCCCATGCGTCACAAGATCCTAGTGACACAGTCCTGCAAGAACCATCTATCCTGGTGGATTTCCTCTCCTCTAGTCCATCAGGGCAGGCCATTTGTTCCCCCAGCCCCGGTAGTCACGGTCACTTCGGATGCCTCCCTGATCGGGTGGGGGGGGGGGGCATTATCAGGGCAGGATGGTTCATGGCATGTGGCAACCGTTCGAATACCACCTGCACATAAATGTCCTAGAGATGAGAGCAGTGCTTTTAACGTTGCAAGCCTTCAATGACTTTCTTCCCTTACGAACTATTGCAGTTCACACGGACAACATGTCCGTGGTGTGGTACATCAACAAGCAGGGCGGAACCAAGTCCTATCCCTTGTGTCGAGAGGCTCTCAGACTTTGGCAATGGGCGATCTCCTCTCATCAGTTTCTGGTAGCAACGCATATCCCTGGGAAAACCAACATAATAGCGGACAGATTGAGCAGAGCTATACTCATGCCACACGAGTGGTCTCTCAAGCCATCCATAGTGGAAGAGATTTTTCAGAAGTGGGGCCACCCATGTTGCGATCTTTTTGCTACTCCTCTAAACAGCAAATGCCCAGACTTCTTTTCTCTCTTCCCACTTCCGGGCCATCCCCCCAGAGTCGCTCTTACCCAAGATTGGCCCCAGGGACTTCTTTATGCTTTTCCCCCCTTTCCATTGATTCCACAGGTACTCCAGAAAGCGTCCGTTTTGAGAGCCAAAATGATTCTCATTGCCCCTTACTGGCCTCGACAAATTTGGTTCCCGTTCCTTCATTGCCATCTCTTGGTGCAGCCTTGGCATCTGGACCCAGTGCCAGATCTTCTGACCCACCAGTCCGGTCAACTACACCGGTCCGTTCCTTCCCTCAACCTCACAGCTTGGTTGCTCCACTTCCTTCCTTAGCCAGGCTTCCTATGATCTCTAACCCCGTTAGAGACATCGTAGTAGCTTCTCTTAAGTCCTCTACCAGGAGGATTTACTCTAGTAAGTGGAAACGCTTCTCCCTCTGGGCGAAAGATAAGAACATAGATCCCTTTACTGCCCCGGTTCAGTCAGTCTTGGATTTTCTAATGGAAATTTTTCACTCAGGTTCTTCCTCTTCCACAGTCAAAGTTCAGTTCTCCAACTTTCATGTCGGGTTTGCAGATCACAACATTGTGTCCCACAAGCTTTGTAAAGCCTTTCTTAAAGGGGTGTTCCTTCTAAAACCCCGTTAGGGATCCTCCACCACAGTGGGACCTAAATTTAGTGCTGGCATCCTTGATACTTCCCCCTTTCGAACCGGCTGCTTCATGTTCATTAAAGTTTTTTTCTTGGAAGACACTCTTTCTTGTCGCCATTACCTCGGCTAGAACAGTGTCGGAACTTCATGCCCTATCTGTTCGTCCCCCTTATTTGGTCTTCCACAAGGACAGGGTATCCTTGAGAACCAATCCATCCTTTTTGCCCAAGGTTGCTTCTAAGACAAATTTAAACCAATCCATTGATCTTCCTGTATTTTTTCCAAATTATTCTAACAAGGCTGAACAAAAATTGCATTACCTTGATGTTCACCGCCAACTTAGATATTACTTGGACAGAACGAAGCAATTTAGGAAATCTGATCAACTCTTCCTTTCTTATGCTGAAAATAAAAAAGGTCTCCCTGTTTCTAAAGTGACCTTATCCAGATGGCTGTCTTCCACCATTTCTGACATTTATCAACTTAGGGGCAAACAACTCAGCTCAAAACCTAAAGCACATTCCACAAGAGGCCTAGCCACTTCTACAGCTTTTCAGGCTAGGCTGCCCTTAGATACTATTTGTGCAGCAGCCACTTGGGCCACTCCTCATACCTTTGTTTCTCATTACAAATTGGATTTGGCCTCCAGGGATAGGGCAAGCTTTGGTTCCACAGTTCTCAAGAGTCTGTTCCATTGAGCCACCCAGGATGGAGGTGCTAGGGACGCGGTCCCATCCAGCAAGAATGAAGGCGAGATTGACAACTTAACATTTAGAAGTTATGTACCTACCATAACGTTCCATGTTAGTTGTCTTCTCTCGCCTTCTTTCTTGCATCCCTCCCTCCTGTCCCCCTTGCCTGGACGGACCTTGATCTCCTTTTTCTCTGGAAGATTCTTCTTCCTTGGACACCAGTTAGTTGGCCTTGATTACCTGGTTTCCCTTTACAGCCTTTTAGGTTAGTTGTCCTCTTTCCTTAGTGGAAAGTTTTTTGGTAGGCAGTTTTTCCTCTAGATACCAAACGAGATCTGGGTAATTACCGCCTTGCATCATGGGATATGGGGCTGCCTCGAGCTGGTAAAAGTGACTCTCGAACTTAGCAAGTGCCGAATCGGAGCCAAGGATCGGCTCCAAACCCATCCAGCAAGAAAGAAGGCGAGAGAAGACAACTAATATGGAACGTTATGGTAGGTACATAACTTCTAATTCAGTATCGTTTATGGATTTGACACTTGCTTAATTCTGTGTCAGCAGAAAATCTAGAAGGAGCTTTTATGCTTTTAGGTTTATAGCTTTATAAATAAGTACTAGGCTGTTGGTCTGTAAATTGTTGAAAGCCCCAATAATCTGACATCAGAATCAATCCTTTTATGCCAAGCCCTCCTTGATTGAAACTCTCTTAAAAGTTTGCATGAAATCCATAACAGCTCTACATTTTTAATTTTGTGTGACTGACCTTTTTTAGTTATTTAGTGTACTGGAGTCCTTTGTTTAAGTGGTCTGAAACTGTTGATGGTCTAAGCTGTAAGTTATCTGTTGTATACAGTTGTAGGAAAAAATGTTTGCTATTTGTACTTAAGTGACAGTACTATTCAGAATGCAGTGCTCTGACAGTACTATTCAGAATGCAGTGCTCTGCCTGTGAAACGGAATGCCCTCCCCTCAGCGATGTGTGAACTGAGTGACAGAATACAAGTTCAAAATTAGTATGCAAACTTTTTGCCTAAATAACTGTGACTGTACCACTGAAGGTGTCACTGAAGTTTGCCTGTTTTCAGTAATGTGCACTACAGAATTATGTCCTTTCTATGTCATATTTAAACTGTATCTGAAAACAGTTAGTAACTGAGCTGTTTAAGGAATCTCTTCTCTTTCCATCTTCTGTGCTGTTACAGTAGTATGTGTTCCAAAAAAAAGGTGTTTTTCAGCGCAGACCCAGGGGAAAAAGCTCCAAGGTATCACATTTAATGCAATCAGTATTTACAATAACCACTTTTATAATGCAGTTTCACTGAATACTATTATAGTATAATAAAATTTGTATTGATATTCACAAACATTAAATTTAGAAGCCTTGTACTGAAATGTTACAGATAAGAGTGGTGTACAAGATAGGTAGGCGTAATTTAAGAAATGCAACAGAGTGAGGTATTGGAGGAGATAAGCAAGTCTGAATGTTAACAGAGAAATAGTGATGGAATAGTAATTTGGTTGTGCTAATTAGAAGTAGGTATAGTTGTTTAAGAAGTACAAAAAGCGAGGCATTAGAAGGGGATATGCAGGTTAAGTGATTTAGTGCTGTAAAGGGAGGTATAAGGGAGGTATAAGAAAGGTGATGAAGGGTGCTGGAAAGCTATGTCCCAGCTAACAAGCAGGGACAAAGCCAGGAAACAGAGAGGAAGTCTTTTTAGTGATGGTTTGAGAAGCCGGTGTGTGATAGAATTTATTGACATAGGAATTTTACTCTAGTTCTAGCTACTCTGTTGGAGTAGAGACTTGACCCCAGTAGCCTTTAGTGGTTTACTGATGGTAAGCAGTTTATTATTTGACCAAAGGGAATGATAGACTGAAAAGGACAGTGCTGAGGGAATAACCAGGCAGACTGCCAGTAAGTGTTACTTAATCACAATGGAACTTCATCAGCATATATCAAGCATTGAAGCAAGCAGAATTAAGTATCGCCAACAGTCAACATGTGATAGTATCTGCCGACATGCATAACTGATTAAAAATAATTAAAATGCAATTACATGGTAAAAATACTTGCAAAAGTAAACACTTATCAATGATCACATTAAATACTCTTTGGCTTAAAGATGCACTTAATGTTAATTGACCCATTCAAACCTGATAGCTTATCGGCTTCAAGCAAAATCGGCCACTTTACTTGTTAGAAAAGGCCTTCACGAGGTGTCCAATTCATACGGCCTCATCTCAGATTGCAGTTAATGCAGTCACGGATTCTACAGCTACTATCGTTAATGTCCCACCTCAAACTTTTTCTCACTTGCCATGTTCTGTTGAAAATCCATTACAGCAGCTTAATTCATGTACACAGAGAACTAGTGAGAATTGTAATACCAATGCTTGTTTAACAGAAAATTTGCTTTCTTTTCTCAGCTTGGATGACAACTGCAATCCATTTCTAGATGTAGCTAACGGGAATTTTGACACTAATGCCCAGGGACTAAGTAACAGATCTAGCCCCACCTATGATCTTAAACAGATGTTATTTAAGTTGGAAAGACTGTGTGTGTCATACAAAAATTTACAATATGATAACTTATATCTTGCATGTTGTTTAAGCAAAAATATAGTACCTCTGGGCTTAAGAATCACCATATCTGTTAGGCAGCCTATACAGCGATACGATTCTATTACCTGTTCTGTTGTACCCATTAGGCAACCTTCTTTACAGCGTAATGATTTTAATGTCTGTGGTGATGTATCTGTTAGGCAACCATCTTTACAGCGAAATGTATGTAATTCTTTTAATTCAACTTCCGTTTCCAATTCTCCTGTTAATACTAATCCCTTGTCCCTTTTGGATCCTTCTGTAGTAGTACCTTTTTCTCTGCAGTCTTCCACTTCCAATTTTTTATTCACAGACCTGATCCCTCCCACTTTCTCTATAAAAAGAGGGAGAGGAGGTTCTTTCAAAGGCAGGGGGAGGTCAACTGTTTGGACCTTGGCACCTCCGATTCAAGACTTTCAAACCACTCGAACGCTGAGGAGCAACTCCACTCGGATACCACAGCAAACAGGTCTAAGTCATTTGATCAGTCCAAGGATCGAGAATGGTCTCCCCAGATGAAAACTGCATTGCTTCCTTTGAACTATTCATCCTTGTCGTCTGAGACCACGGTGTCGTGGCCTCCTGTCATGTTAACTAGCTCTGGAATTGAGTCCTTTTTGGAAGTTTTCAATCTCACAGACAGGACTTTTTCCAGGGACATTTTACATATTCTAAACATGGGGTTCTCCTTCATTCCAACTCAACGAGGTGAAGTTTCGTCTTTGTTACTGGACCTAAGATTGTATGTCAGAAAGCTTAACTTAAAATTAATGTTTTCTAAGGATCACTTTGACAGTGATGATGATGTATCACAGGATGTTAGTAATCCTTTAACAAAGTTACCCTCTAAGAAAAGCTTATTCAATCCACCCCTGTGTAACACCTTACATATTTTTTTTAAAAATGTGAAAATGACCTGGGTAAAATGTTAAGTACAGATTGCAAGAAGAAATGGTCGAATATGTCTTTGTCTCAATTGTCAGCGCTGGAAAGTTTACAGTCTGATAAGTCTATTAGAATTATGAGAGCAGATAAGGGCTCGGGAGTGGTGCTTATGTTCCAGGATAGGTATACACTATCTCTTTTTTTTTTTTTTTTTCAAAACAGGTTTATTGTTTTAACATACAAGAGAAATATCATAACAATTTTATACAAGTAATTAAAAATAGATATGATTATAACATTCAACAAAACAACTAAAGTATTTACAAAGACATCCACTACAATCAGATCAATTAATTAAACTAAAATACCATGCTATTGAAATTAGGATTTTTTTAACAAATTTTGTAAATTATCCCATACAATATACACTATCTCTTTTGAATGACTTAAACAGTGAATATTATTCTTCAGTTGATGTGGGATCTGTTAAAAAAAAGTTTTAGATACATAGACAAATCCCTGGCTACACTCAAAATGTCTGGTTGCATTTCTGATTTTGAATTTGATTTTATGTCTGTTAAACACCCCCATTTAGGGAGATTTTTTGGAATACCGAAGATTCATAAGGATCAAGTAAACCCACCTTTTAGGCATATAGTTTCGAACAGAAGAACTAAAACAGACCATTGCTGAATATGTTGACATCACACTCAACCCCATTGTTCAAAAATCCCAGATGTTCATCGTGTTACACTGCTGCAGTCATCACATTTGGGTTATCCTGGCGTCAGACGGTCCCGCAGTCGGCCAGAGTTCCAAAGTCTTGCTCTGGCGTAGGTTGCTGTCGCCTCTTCCCTGACGTCAGTGCGACAGGGGTATATAAGATGCAGCCGACACCATTTTCTATGGTCTTTCTTGCCACACGGTGCCCGAAGCAGTTCGCAAGTTCCGGTTGGCCGACTCCTGAGATTTTCATTCTGAATCCAGAACCGAATTCTTCTAAAAAAGCTAAGTACCCCGTTGGGGAAACTTTTTCTTGCCTCAGACCGATGTCAGTAAAAGTTAATAATTGTATTTCTTGTGGGAAGCAAATACCTCATAAGGATTTCCACTCCTATTGTATTCCATGCCTAGGCCCTGACCACGACGTCACTGGTTGTCGGTTTTGTGTTAGGTTTAATAAGCGCTCTGTTAAACGTCGGTTTGATTTTGCCCGACATTATTTTGGTAGAAAATTCAATTACACCATGCCGTCGGAAATTCTGACCGTAATGCATAAAAAGGACAAGGACAGGCATCCGAGGCCCAAAACTGACGACAAGGCCTCTTCTAGGCCGGTCGCCGGTTCTCCAGTTTTCAGTGAGGTGCCTACGCAGCCCCTGTCGACCGCTTCCACAGAATCACAAACTGCCTTCGACTCCCACATGGAGCTGGCTGGGCCTTCGGATGCACTAGGTCTTTAGTTTACCGATCCTAAACCTACAGAGGGAACCGAAGTAGCTGAGCAATCCACAGCTACAGAGGGTGTTTTCAGACCTACCCAGGTAACCATTAAACCCTCTAAGTCTAAGTCTAAGCCCCCCTTAAAAGGAAAGAAACAGACACAACTCTCTCCAGGACAGGCTTCCATGCCTAAGAAACAAATGTTTAGAATGGCCGAGGACCTAATCACCCTGATCAGGGGGTCCCATCCCCCTCCAGATAAAAGGCCCAGACAGGATGCAGACTATGAATCTTCTGATCAGGTGTCCATTTCCTCAGAGACTTCCTCAGACCTAGGATATATTTTACCCCCTTATGAGGTTTCTGATGCTGA